>NC_042964.1:34792509-34812509 GCF_901001165.1 Salmo trutta
ACATAATGTAGCCGTGTAAAACATAATGATAATGTAGCTGTGTAAAACATAATGTAGACGTGTAAAACATAATGTAGCTGTGTAAAACAATGTAGCTGTGTAAAACATAATGTAGCCGTGTAAAACATAATGTAGCCGTGTAAAACATAATGTAGACGTGTAAAACATAATGTAGACGTGTAAGACATAATGTAGACGTGTAAAACATAATGATAATGTAGCCGTGTAAAACATAAAGTAGACATGTAAAACATAATGTAGATCTGTAAAACATAATGCAGACGTGTAAAACATACTGTAGCCGTGTAAAACATAATGATAATGTAGCCGTGTAAAACATAATGATAATGTAGCCGTGTAAAACATAATGATAATGTAGCCGTGTAAAACATAATGTAGACATGTAAAACATAATGTAGCCGTGTAAAACATAATGATAATGTAGCCGTGTAAAACAATGTAGCCGTGTAAAACATAATGTAGACGTGTAAAACATAATGTAGACGTGTAAAACATAATGTAGCCGTGTAAAACATAATGTAGCCGTGTAAAACATAATGATAATGTAGCCGTGTAAAACATAATGTAGACATGTAAAAAGAACACAAGTGTAATGTGGTGTGTGTGTGTGTGTGAGCGTTTTAGTGTGTGTGTTACTTTAGCAACAGCCTGGTGTAGTCTGTAGAGGGAGTTGACCACCGCCATGTTCCTCCTCTGGCCTTCTGTTAGAGGCCCTATCACCTGACTGGCATCCCCCTGGGTAGATAGCTGAAGAGAAACACAGAGTGAGAGAAGAAGGGAAGGATGGAGGGAGGGAGAGAAATAAGAGGAAGAGAGAGAGAGAAATAGGTGGAGAGAAGAGAGAGAAAAAAAAAAGTCAGGGCACCTGTAGTTCTCAGCAGACGCACAGCAGCAGTGAGAGCAAGGGCCAGACTCCAGCTCCCACTGCTATAGCAGAGCACGGAGGGGCCAGGGAACAACACATACAAATGGGACAGGATCCAGCTGTAGTAGCAGTCTGTGCTGCTGTCTCCAGGCCATGTTCCACAGGCAGATAGGGACACCTCACCACCACTCATCTCAGAGGTGATAACAAGCAGGTCACACACACACCTGGGGAAATTAGAGGCTCCCTATCTAAGATGGCCATCTCAGGAAGATGAAGAGAGAAAAATGAGGGCCATCTCAGGAAGACAGAGAGAGAGGAATTGGGGCCATCTCAGGAAGACAGAGAGAGAGAAATTGGGGCCATCTCAGGAAGACCGAGAGAGAGGAATTGGGGCCATCTCAGGAAGACAGAGAGAGAGGATTTGGGGCCCATCTCAGAAAGACAGAGAGATAGGAATTGGGGCCATCTCAAGAAGACAGAGAGAGAGGAATTGGGGCCATCTCAAGAAGACAGAGAGATAGGAATTGGGGCCATCTCAGGAAGACAGAGAGAGAGGAATTGGGGCCATCTCAGGAAGACAGAGAGAGAGGAATTGGGGCCATCTCAGGAAGACAGAGAGATAGGAATTGGGGCCATCTCAGGAAGACAGAGAGAGAGGAATTGGGGCCATCTCAGGAAGACAGAGAGAGAGGAATTGGGGCCATCTCAGGAAGACAGAGAGAGAGGAATTGGGGCCATCTCAGGAAGACAGAGAGAGAGGAATTGGGGCCATCTCAGGAAGACAGAGAGATAGGAATTGGGGCCATCTCAGGAAGACAGAGAGAGAGGAATTGGGGCCATCTCAGGAAGACAGAGAGATAGGAATTGGGGCCATCTCAGGAAGACAGAGAGAGAGGAATTGGGGCCATCTCAGGAAGACAGAGAGATAGGAATTGGGGCCATCTCAGGAAGACAGAGAGATAGGAATTGGGGCCATCTCAGGAAGACAGAGAGAGAGAAAAAGCGAGAGACAACATGTGCAAAGTGGTGCCATAGCAACGGTCTAAAAATGGCACAGCAACAGTTAACTATAGCCTTAGAGTGTAATTGTGTGGATGGCAAACACGCACACACAGAGGCCCACACACAAACACACACACTGACATTCATGACACATGCACGTGCCCACACACACGCACAGAAAGGTGTCAGGATACCAGCACTGAAGTAGCTTCCTGTTCACACCTGAGTATGTCTGTGTTTGTGTGAGAGTGACTGTAGATCGGCCTGTGTGTGTCGCATCTCAGTGTGTGTGTCAGAGTGTATATTTAAAGCTTGGGGTGTCTGTGGAGGAGGCTCCAACCTACTAATAAAACTTCTAAGTTAGTCACTGTTAACTTAGAAGCATGTTTTTGTACCCTTCTCATTGATGAGCAATTTTTTTTATTTAATACATTTAGAATAAAGCGGTCACGTAACAATGTGACAGCTTAACATGTGGAAAAGGGGAAGGGGTCTGAATACTTTCCGAATGCACTGTAATTAGAGGGTTGTAGGCATAAAACAAATGATAATAATATTAAAGTAAAAACAAAATAAGTAACCAATTCAGACCTTTACAATTAAGTTAGCAGACTTCATGAGTAAGGGTGGGTAATGAAGAAAAATAAAGAAAATTAAAACAAAGATGATATGATCGCTGTAGGAACAATAGCACTTAATCCATTTTCTTAATTCATTATTAGCAATATACTTTAAAAGACCTTAAACCAAAATGTGCCACCCTTTAAGTGCTCTATACTATTTACTGAAAAACAAGAAGAGGGCATGAGCAAGGAGAGCGCGATGAGCCAAGTAAAGCCCCCCCCCCTGGGGCCAAATCTTCCCCTAACCTGGACAAAGCTGGGCCAATTGTGCGCCGCCTTATGGGACTCCCGGTCACGGCCAGTTGTGACACAGCCTGGGATCGAACCCGGGTCTGTAGTGACGCCTCAAGCACTGCGATGCAGTGCCTTAGATCGCTGCACCACTCAGGAGGCCCCTCGTAAGGTGCATTTTTATCTGTTTTTTAAATCAAATTTTACTGCTTAACTCAGTTGATGTGGAGTAGAGTTCCGTGTAGTCATGGCTCTATGTAGTACTGTGTGACTCTCATAGTATGTTCTGGACTTGGGGACTGTGAAGAGACCTCGTGGCATGTCTTTTGGGGTATGCATGGGTGTCCGCCAGTAGTTCAAACTGACAGCTCTGGGGCATTCAACATGTCAATACCTCTCACAAATACAAGTAGTGATGAAGTCAATCTCTCCTCCACTTTGAGCCAGAGAGATTGACATGCATATTATTAATGTTAGCTCTCTGTGTACATCCAAGGGCCAGCCGTGCTGCCCTGTTCTGAGACAAAACTAGGGCCTGTGAGACCTGCCTTGATGACTGCGCTATTAAGAAGGTAGAGCTGCGCTTCATTATGGACATTTTAGCTACTGTTAAATATGTTGTGACCATGGCAGTTTACAATCCAGGGTTACTCCAAGCAGCTCAATTTACACATTATTTATTACAAGATTTAAGTGAGGTTTAGGGTTTAGTGAATGACTTGTCCCAAATACAATGTTTTTAGTAAAACAATAAACGTATTCCTTGCCACCCACTCTGAAACTAACTGCAGATCTTTGTTAAGTGTTGCAGTCATTTCAGTCGCTGTAGTACAGTTGCTGACTTGTATGGTGTTGAGTCATCCGCATACATAGACACATCTTTGTTTGGATCTGGATACTGTTTTACTGCTAACCTACAAAGCATTACATGGGCTTGCTCCTACCTATCTTTCCGATTTGGTCCTGCCGTACATACCTACACGTACGCTACGGTCACAAGACGCAGGCCTCCTAATTGTCCCTAGAATTTCTAAGCAAACGGCTGGAGGTAGGGCTTTCTCCTATAGAGCTCCATTTTTATGGAATGGTCTGCCTACCCATGTGAGAGACGCAGACTCAGTCTCAACCTTTAAGTCTTTACTGAAGACTTATCTCTTCAGTAGGTCCTATGATTAAGTATAGTCTGGCCCAGGAGTGTGAAGGTGAACGGAAAGGCTGGAGCAACGAACCGCCCTTGCTGTCTCTGCCTTGTCGGTTCCCCTCTTCCCACTGGGATTCTCTGCCTCTAACCCTTTTACAGGGGCTGAGTCACTGACTTACTGGTGTTCTTCCATGCCGTCCATGGGAGGGGTGCGTCACTTGAGTAGGTTGAGCCACTGACGTGGTCTTCCTGTCTGGGTTGGCGCCCCCCCCTTGGGTTGTGCCGTGGCAGACATCTTTGTGGGCTATACTCGGCCTTGTCTTCGGACGGTAAGTTGGTGGTTGTAGATATCCCTCTAGTGGTGTGGGGGCTGTGCTTTGGCAAAGTGGGTGGGGTTATATCCTGCCTGTTTGGCCCTGTCCGGGGGTATCATCGGATGGGGCCACAGTGTCTTCTGATCCCTCCTGTCTCAGCCTCCAGTATTTATGCTGCAGTAGTTTATGTGTCGGGGGGCTAGGGTCAGTCTGTTACATCTGGAGTATTCTCCTGTCTTATCCAGTGTCCTGTGTGAATGTAAATATGCTCTCTCTAATTCTCTCTTTCTTTCTCTCTTTCTCTCGGAGGACCTGAGCCCTAGGACTACCTGGCATGATGACTCCTTGCTGTCCCCAGTCCACCTGGCCATGCTGCTGCTCCAGTTTCAACTGTTCTGCCTGCGGCTACGGAACCCTGACCTGTTCACCGGACGTGCTTGTTGCACCCTCGACAATTACTATGATTATTATTATTTGACCATGCTGGTCATTTACGAACATTTTAACATCTTGACCATGTTCTGTTATAATATCCACCCGGCACAGCCAGAAGAGGACTGGCCACCCCTCATAGCCTGGTTCCTCTCTAGGTTTCTTCCTAGGTTTTTGGCCTTTCTCAGGAGTTTTTCCTAGGGAGTTTTTCCCAGCCACCGTGCTTCTTTCACATGCATTGCTTGCTGTTTGGGGTTTTAGGCTGGGTTTCTGTACAGCACTTTGAGATTTCAGCTGATGTACGAAGGGCTATATAAATAAATTTGATTTGATTTGATTTTGATTTGCTTTCAAGCTAATTTCTGCAGCATTAGTAAAGATGTGAACAATAAATGTTCCTGTGCTGTTTGTAACTACCCTGGTAGGCTGACTGATAACCTGAACTTGGTTACAGTTTGAAGCTTTATCTTAAGTGGGCAGTTTGATGAAAGCCAGTCAATATTTAAAAATCACCCAGAAAATATACCTCTGTTGATATCACATACATTATCAAGCATTTCACACGTTATCCAGATACTGACTGTTAGCACTTGGTGGTCTATAGCAGCTTCCCTCAAGAATGGGCTTTAGGTGAGGCAGATGAACCTGTAGCCAACTTCAAATACCTAGGTGTCTGGTTAGACTGTAAACTCTCCTTCCAGACTCACATTAAGCATCTCCAATCCAAAATTAAATCTAGATCGGCTTCCTATTTCGCAACAAAGCCTCCTTCACTCATGCTGCCAAACATACCCTTGTAAAACTGACTATCCTACTGATCCTTGACTTCGACGATGTCATTTACAAAAAAGCCTCCAACACTCTACTCAGCAAACTGGATGTAGTCTATCACAGTGCCATCCGTTTTGTCACCAAAGCCCCATATACTACCCACCACTGCGACCTGTATGCTCTCGTTGGCTGGCCCTTACTACATATTCGTCGCTAAACTCACTGGCTACAGGTCATCTATAAGTCTTTGCTAGGTAAAGCCCCGCCTTATCTCAACTCACTGGTCACCATAGCAACACCCACCCGTAGCACACGCTCCAGCAGGTATATTTCACTGGTCATCCCCAAAGCCAACACTTCCTTTGGCCGCCTTTCCTTCCAGTTCTCTGCTGCCAATGACTGGAACGAATTGCAAAAATCTCTGAAGCTGGAGTCTTATATCTCCCTCTCTAACTTTAAGCATCAGCTGTCAGAGCAGCTTACCGATCGCTGTACCAGTACACAGCCAATCTGTAAATAGCACACCCAACTACCTCATCCCCATATTGTTATTTATCCTCTTGCTCTTTTGCACCCCAGTATCTCTACTTGCACATCATCATCTGCACATCTATCACTCCAGTGTTAATGATAATTTGTAATTATTTCACCTCTTCATTGCCTTAGCTCCCTACTCTTCTACATTTGCACACACTGTACATAGATTTTTCTATTGTGTTATTGACTGTACGTTTGTTTATGTGTAACTCTGTGTTGTTGTTTTTGTCGCACTGCTTTGCTTTATCTTGGCCAGGTCGCAGTTGTAAATGAGAACTTGTTCTCAACTGGCTAGGTTAAATAAAGGTGAAAATTTAAAAAAATAAACTTGTTTCTTAAACTACATATGTTACGTGGGCTATTTTGAGAACTTTTCTTCTGGGATGCTTACCTGTTTTCATTGCTTTAATGGGAAGGCTAGCAGAAGTAGATATGCTTATGTTATTTATGTTAGTGCAGGGTGAGCTGCTAGGGCACACCGGCTCAGTGCTAATAGTATAAATCTGGTTCATAGGCATATAATTACTGCATACAATAGCTGTAGGATCAGCAGAGGCATTTAGGGCAGTTAAAGGGACATATATTAGTATACTTACATTGTGTCTACCAATGCTGGCATAATGTACATTTGCTGAAGCTTTATGACAACTCAGCGTCACAATGGCAGGGATTAACTGAGCTGGGCTTGGGTCATTGATAAGTCATTGTCTCAACGCAGCCTTATAATGCTGTGAAAGGATCCAGGAACCCAAATGATGTGGGTGGATCCGTGTTGTTTTCAAAAGGTATAGAAATAGTCAACAAAAGTTACCCCCATTGAGCGGCAACAATCACGTAGCAGGTTGTGAAGAGAAAGAATCCTGCTAAAGCTTTCAATGCCAATATTCAGAGTGGGCACAGGGCCAGATATGATGGGTATTTTATTATTGTCTAGCAGAGAGTCAATCAGCTCTTTAAAATCCAGTTTCAACTGTTCAATGCTGCTCTTCATAATGTCATTAAAACCCACATGATAGATTTGTTTTCCATGTCCTGACGTAGTACATTCGGGAGCAGCTTAGTCATGACATTTACTCCAGCTCCAGGACAGGACATTGCTTTTGCACCAGGAACGGTCAAATTTATTACCATCGAGCTGCCCAAAATCACGGCTGGCGAGAAGGACAAGGAAATCCGCCCACTCCCACGCTTCACGGGATTTGGAGAACCCTTTATGGACGGGCGAGAGGCAGGATAACTTGAGCCCGTTGCTCCCGGCGCAGGCCTCTGACAGATGGAGAAGCCCTACTTTTGACCAGAGGCCTATGGGTCACTAACCCAGCCACTAGCCTCTTCAGTAACCCTCCTCATCGGACTAGCCAAGCAACCCACTGATGATGACCATTGATTCATAGCAGGGAAATTCTGAATGAACACTGATGACTATGGGCTGAGAGAGACATGCTCTGACCGGTCTGTACTATTCTACCTCCCTCTATTCTCTTCTGTTCTCTTCTCCTCCTCCCCTCTCATCAAATCAAGTCAAATCAAACTTTATTTGTGACATGCGCCAAACACAAGCGTAGACCTTACCGGGAAATGCTTATTTACAAGCCCTTAACCAACAGTGCAGTTCAAGAAGAGTTTAGAAAATATTTACCAAATAAACTAAAGTAAAAAAATTAGAAAATCTCCCCTCATATCCTCTCCTTGCGCCCACTGACACTCACTGCCATACAGGGCTGCCACTTAGCCACAGAACAGGGTTTGACTGATGGACAATTGGTTGTTGTGGTGACCTACCAGCTGCTCAGACTTGACACAGAAGAGCTGGACGGTCTTGGCAGCGTTCTTGGCCACCGCCAGAGTGAGACTGGTGTCTACCGACGCCACGTTCAGCTCACTGTGGAGGACACACACATAATAATATAACATGTAGGACATTGGAAAGAGCAGGATCAGCAAAAAAAAGTGAGATGACCGACAGATGTAAGAAATAATATTTCTGCTTTTATCCTGAGAATTTTGTCTGAGTAGGGAACAGTGTTTGTGTAGGTGTGTACCTGGTGATGGTCTTGATGATGCTGTCCAGTTCGTCGTGGGAGGGGGGGTTGCGTCCCCCCATGGGGAACACCAGGTTGATGGGGTCAAACAGACGAGACAGAGACTTGGAGAGGTACGCTGCCTCGTAGGGCTGCAGAGAGTCCTTCAAAGCCTTCTCTGGACTACACACAGACATGTTATTTATCTCACAAATGTGTTTACATACTATATACATCGATGGTTAATTATTTTCCTGGTTTCAACAAAGTTCTACATTTCGGAACATGCCTAGAGGCCAGATTCTCTGTCTATTTACACATCTCACACACACTGATCTAGACCCACAGTGAGTGCACAGTGGACTGGTCTGTGCCGCTGGAGCGAGATGAAGACATCAGTAGTGACAGGCTCTGGCAGGCCTACCCCTCTCTTCCAACTCTCTCCCTTGCTCTCTCTCTTTTCTCTCACACTGATGAAATGGGGAAGAGGTAGAGAAACCCAAGCTAACAACAGCCTGTAGGGGCATCAAGGGACAAGGTTGGATATGGGGTTGCGCATGATTACACACACACACACACACACACACACACACACACACACACACACACACACACACACACACACTTCTGCAGCAGCGCTCCAATCTTTGGTTCATCTGGCCAGTCATTTTATGCACCATAATTCATCAGACAGGGCGCCTATTGATTAATGGTGCTCTCTCGTTAACTGAAATGTAGCTAAATGAGAATAATGACAATGATGACGAGTGACTTTCGCACACGAGCAAATGTGCATTCAATGTTTGTTCTCCATCTCATCACCCTCTCCTCTGAATTATTTTGCTCCCTTATCCCTCCCATGTCAACCGGCCGATTCATCCATCTCTTCCCACCCCGTCACTTCTCCGTCTGGGCTTTTTCACACTACCTCCTTTCATCCTATTCTCTCACTTTATCCGTTCGTGCAGTTCTCTATCAGCTTGTTAGTGTACCCTCTTTCCTCTATTCATGCACCTCTCTCTCCCTCCCTCCCCCCTCCCTCCCTCCCTCCCTCCCTCCCTCCCTCCCCTCTCTTCAGCCCCCTCTCTCTTCAGTGCCCAACCACAGCAAGACACCTTGAGTAACAGAGGTAATTTGGCCCACAGCAGCGCCCATAATTACAAGTTTAAACACTGAGACGGCACACAACACACAGGCTGACAGCTCTACATCAGAGAGCAAACAGAGAGACGAAGCGAGAAAGAGGGTATGGGGTAGAGCGAGACAGGCAGAGCAAGGAAATGAAAGACAGGTAGAGAGCGGGATGGAGAGAGGGACCCAAGAGAGAGGAGAGTAATAGAAAGAGGGAGAGAAAGAGAATGAATAGAGTCAGGGAGATAACCTGGGTCTGCTCCCAGTGGCTCTCATGTACCCATGGTTAATCAACACTGACTCAACTTGACTGAGTGCCAGGGGGATAACCAGCACGGCCAGGCGCTGTAGCCTGAGTACCCTGGCACAGGATCTCCTACTGGGAAACTGGGAGCAGCAAGGGCCCCTGGCTGGGCCTGGAGCTCCACACCATTAGGTTAATGTGTGACTCATATCAGGCTCCAGCAGTTACAGACATACGCTATAGTGTACAGGAGACATTTCCACCTGTCTGCTCACATAGCCATCACAACGCAATTTAAACACTCAAGTTGTTGCATCTGTCACAAATATAGTTGCTTATTCCAGACATAGGGATAGGGATATGTCAGGCCTGAAGTTCACCCAGTAGAGAGGGTCTACGTCCCAAATAGCACCCTATTCTACGGCTGTCCCTAACAAAAAAAGATATCTTGGTCGACGAGAGTAGTCTGTTCTTTAGAACCAATCGATTGTTTGAAATTTGAAAATGTGTATTTTTCCATATATAAAAATCAAATCAAATATAGGAAACAGGTGTAGACCTTACCATGAAATGCTTACTTACAAGCCGTTAACCAACCATGCAGTGAAGAAAATATTTACTAAATAAACTAGAGTAAAAAATATATATAAAAAGTAACACAATAGGGCCTCCCAAATGGTGAAGTGGTCTAAGGCACTACATTGCAGTTGCTAGCTGTGCCACTAGAGATCCTGGTTCGAGTCCAGGCTCTGTCGCAGCCGGCACAATTGGCCCAGCGTCATCCGGGTTAGGGGAGGGTTTGGACGGCAGGGATGTCCTTGTACCATCGCGCTCTAGCGACTCCTGTGATGGGCCGGACGCATGCACACTGACACGGTCGCCAAGTGTACGGTGTTTCCTCCGACACATTGGTGCGGCTTCCGGGTTAAGCGGGCATTGTGTCAAGAAGCAGTGCAGCTTGGTTGGGTCATGTTTCGGAGGACGCATGGCTCTCAACCTTTGCCTCTCCCGAGTCCGTACGGGAGTTGCAGCGATGAGACAAGACTGTAACTACTACCAATTGGATTCTACGAAATTGGGGAGAAAAAGGCGTAAAAGTAAAAAAATATATTAAAAAAGTAACACAATAAAATATTGAGGCTATATACAGGGGGCACCGGTACCAACTCAATGTGTGGGGGTATAGGTTAGTCACTGTAAATTGTACATGTAGGTAGGGGTAAAGTTACTATGCATGATTAATAAACAACGAGTAGCAGCAGTGTAAAAACAAAGGAGGGGGGGTGTCAATGCAAATAGTCCGGGTGGCCATTTGATTAATTGTTCAGCAGTCTTATGGCTTAGGGGTAGAAGCTGTTGAGGAGCCTTTTGGACTTAGACTTGGCACTCCGGTACCACTTGCCGTGCGGTAGCAGAGAGAACAGTCTATGACTTGGGTGACTGGAGTCTTTGACAATTTCTTTGGCCTTTCTCTGACACCACCTAGAATATAGGTCCTGGATGGCAGGAAGCATGGCCCCAGTAATGTACAGGGCGGTATGCACTACCCTTTGTAACGCCTTACGGCGGAAGCCGAGCAGTTGGTGATGCAACCAGACGGTGATGCAACCGGTCAGGATGCTCTCGATGGTGCAGCTGTAGAACATTTTGAGGATCACGGGACCCATGCAAAATCTTTTCAGTCTCCTGAGGGGGAAAAGACATTGTCGTGCCCTCTTCACAACTTTCTTAGTGTGTTTGGACCATGATAGTTTGTTGGTGGACACCAAGGAATTTGAAACTCTCGACCCGCTCCACACAGCCCGTCAATGTGAATGGGGGTGTGTTCGGCCCTCCTTTTTCTGTAGTCCACGATAATCTCTTTTGTCTTGCTCACGTTGACAGAGAGGTTGTTGTCCTGGCACCACACTGCCAGGTCTCTGACCTCCTCCCTATAGGTGGTCTCATAGTTGTCGGTGATCAGGCCTACCACTGTTGTGTCGTCAGCAAACGTAATGATGGCGCTGGAGTCATGCTTGGCCACGCAGTCGTGAGTGAACAGGGAGTACAGGAGGGGACTAAGCACGCACCCCTGAGGGGCCCCTGTGTTGAGGATCAGCGTGGCAGTTGTGTTGTTGCCTACCTGTCAAGAAGTCCAGGATCCAGTTGCAGAGGGAGGTGTTTGGTCCTAGGGTCCTTAGCGATGAGCTTTGTGGGCACTATGGTGTTGAACACTGAGCTGTAGTCAATTAACAGCATTTTCACATACAGTACCAGTCAAAAATTTGGACACCTACTCATTCAAGGGTTTTTGTTAATTTTTACTATTTTCTACATTGTAGAATAATAGTGAAGACATCAAAACCAAAAAATATATTTTAGATTCTTCAAAGTAGCCATCCTTTGCCTTGATGACAGCTTTGGACACTCATGGCATTCTCTCAATCAGCTTCACCTGGAATGCTTTTCCAACATTCTTGAAGTTCCCACATATGCTGAGCACTGCTTTTACTACACTCTGTGGTCCAACCTATCCCAAATTATCTCAATTAGGTTGAGGTCGGGTGATTGTGGAGCCCAGGTCATCTGATGCAGCACTCTATCACTCTCCTTCTTGTTCAAATAGCCCTTACACAGCCTGGAGGTCTTGTTGGAAGAATAAAAATGATAGTCCCACTAAGCGCAAACTAGATGGGATGGCGTATCGCTGCAGAATGCATTGGTTAAGTGTGCCTTGAATTCTAAATAAATCACAAACAGGGTCACCAGCAAAGCATCCCCACACCTCCTCCTCCATGCTTCACGGTGGGAACCACACATGCGGAGATCATCCGTTCACCTTCTCTACATCTCACAAAGACATGGCGGTTGGAACCAAAAATCTCAAATTTGGACTCGGACCAAAGGACAGATTTTCGCCGGTCTAATGTCCATTGCTCGTGTTTCTTGGCCCAAGCAAGTCCTTTCTTTTTATTGGTGTTCTTTAGTAGTGGTTTCTTTGCAGAAATTCAACCATGAAGGCTTGATTCATGCAGTCTTCTCTGAACAGTTGATGTTGAGATGTGTCTGTTACTTGAACTCTGTGAAGCATTAATTTGGGCTGCAATCTGAGGCTGGTAACTAGTGAATTTATCCTCTTCAGCAGAGGTAACTCTGGGTCTTCCTTTCCTGTGGCGGTCCTCATGAGAGCCAGTTTCGTCATTGCGCTTAATGGTTTTTGCAACTGCACTTGAAGAAACGTTCAAAGTTCTTGAAGGTCAGTCAATCTGGAAGATTTCATGTCTTAAAGTAATGATGGACTGTTTTTCTTTGCTTATTTGAGCTGTTCTTTCCATAATATGGACTTGGTATTTTACCAAATAGGGCTATCTTCTGTATAGCACACCTACCTTGTCACAACAACTGATTGGCTCAAATGCATTAAGGAAAGAAATCCCATAAACAAACTTATAACAAGGCACACCTGTTAATTGAAATCCATTCCAGGTGACTACCTCATGAAGCTGATTGAGAGAATGCCAAGAGTGTGCAAAGATGTCATCAAGGCAAAGGGTGGCTACTTTGAAGAATCTAAAATCTATTTTGATTTGTTTAACACTTTTTTGATTACTACTTGACTCCTTATGTGTTATTTCATAGTTTTGATGTCTTCACTATTATTGTACAATGTAGAAAATAGTAAATATAAAGAAAAACACGAATGAGTAGGTGTGTCCAAACCTTTGACTGGTACTGCAGGTGTAATATAGACACCCTATATTTGAATAAAATCAACTATACTGTATGTATGATACTTTGCCTGATGCTTTAGGCACTGAAATTAAAAATCAAGACACACAAATGACTAAAGAGGGAACAAGAGATCAATATAGCCTAACCAGAAGAAAAAAACCTGTTCCCAACTTCTCAGATTCTGCCATTATGCTCCTGAAGTTGCTGGTAATAAGCTACACCAGTGGTCGGCAAGTTATCGTACCATTTCTACTGATCTGCATGCCAGTTCTGATTTTCATCTGCACATTTTTGTGGAACAGTTAGATTTAATTCATAATAAAGTCTTCACATCTCAAAATCAATGTCATGTGGTTAATCAAAATTATATCTAAATGAAAATTATACAAATTCAACTTCTATTGCCATTGCCAATATGTGAAAATAGCCTACATAAAGTCAACAAATGAAAACACTGTAGCCTGCAGGTAGAAAATATCCTGATAAAAATAAATATCCTATAAACCACATTTGCTATTGCATGGCCTGTCTGCAAGGAACTTGAAACATGGTATCAACTTAACTTAGGTCCAGCCTGAAGCTCACACTAGCAAACTTGTAACATTGTATAAAATACAGTTGAAGTCAGAAGTTTACATACACCTTAGCCAAATACATTTAAACTCAGTTTTTCACAATTCCTGACATTTAGTCCTAGTAAAAATTCCCTGTCTTAGGTCAGTTAGGATCCTTTTGAGAATGTGAAATGTCAGAATAATAGTAGAGAGAAGGATTTATTTCAGCTTTTATTTCTTTCATCACATTCCCAGTGGGTCAGAAGTTTACATACACTCAATTAGTATTTGGTAGCATTGCCTTTAAATTGTTTAACTTGGGTCAAACATTTCGGGTAGCCTTCCCACAATAAGTTGGGTGAATTTTGTCCCATTCCTCCTGACAGAGCTGGTGTAACTGAGTCAGGTTTGTAGGCCTCCTTGCTCGCACACACCTTTTCAGTTCTGTCCACAAATTTTCTATGGGATTGAGGTCAGGGCTTTGTGATGGCCCCTCCAATACCTTGACTTTGTTGTCCTTAAGCCATTTATCACAACTTTGGAAGTATGCTTGGGGTTATTGTCCATTTGGAAGACCCTTTTGCAACCAAGCTTTAACTTCCTGACTGATGTCTTGAGATGTTGCTACTATATATCCACATAATTTTCTTTCCTCATGATGCCATCCATTTTGTGAAGTGCACCAGTCCCTCCTGCAGCAAAAGTACTTTTGTACCCGTTTCCTCCAGCATCTTCACAAGGTCCTTTGCTGTTGTTCTGGGATTGAGTTGCACTTTTCGCAACGAAGTACGTTCATCTCTAGGAGACAGAACGCCTCTCCTTCCTGAGTGGTATGATGGCTGCGTGGTCCCATGGTGTTTATACTTGCGTACTATTGTTTGTACAGATGAGCGTGGTCCCTTCAGGCATTTGGAAATTGCTCCTAATGATGAACGAGACTTGTGGAGGTCTACAATTCTTTTTTCTAAGGGCTTGACTGATTTCTTTTGATTTTCCCATGATGTCAAGCAAAGAGGCACTGAGTTTGAAGGTAGGCTTTGAAATACATCCACAGGTACACCTCCAATTGACTCAAATGGTGTCAATTAGTCTATCAGAAGCTTCTAAAGCCATGACATAATTTCCTGGAATTTCCCAAGCTGTTTAAAGGCACAGTCAACTTAGTGTATGTAAACTTCTGACCCACTGGAATTGTGATACACTTAATTATAAGTGAAATAATCTGTCTGTAAATAATTGTTGGAAAAATGACTTGTGTCATGCACAAAGTAGATGTCCTAACCGACTTGCCAAAACTATAGTTTGTTAACAAGTAATTTGTGGAGTGGTTGAAAAACGAGTTTTAATGATTCCAACCTAAGTGTATGTAAACTTCCGACTTCAACTATTTGTGAGCTCTGGACAGACAGACAGCGCTGTAGGATATTTGCGCAAGGGATAAGAAGTAATCAGGTAGGTCTTTTTTACACATTTCCACCAGATCAAAGCATGAGATTCTTTTCCCTTTTCATGCTGAGTGGTTATCGAAAGAGAGAGAGCTGGAAAGATTTTTCAAATAGGCTACGCTGAGGAACTATTGTCATTCACAACGGATGTAAAAACAGACTTTGTTTACTTGCGAAGAAGAGATGAAGAAAAAATGACTTTCGGAAGCTCCACAGTGATGATGAGTTAAGACAATTGGAAATAGTACATTTGCGCGCAGGCCAGGTAGCCTAGTTCTATGCGTAATCAGGTGCGTGTCCTTACTCAAGGTTGACAGGAGCACTCCAAACAAAAGACAATTAATAAATTGACAACTCGTAAATGGAAAGAAATAAACCCACATTTTTCCTCACAAGTGTAGCCTAGACTGCGCACTCCTAAAAAGACAACGGTAAGACTAGTTTTAATAATATATTGAATCCATTAACAGAAATGACCGTAACAAAACAAACATTGTAGATTAGAAATTATGGGAATTAACTGTAAATGTACTACTGGTGTGCCATCCCCGCGGCCTCTGTAATGGATTAGTCCAATCAGACAGGCGTGAATCAGACCAGTGTCTCGTGTGCCATTTTTTGTACATATTTGCCAATGCTCAACCCCCAAAAAATATATCGGCCGACCAACAGCCTATCGACCAAACAATCGACTAAATTTTATTTTATTTTATTTCACCTTTATTTAACGAGGTAGGCAAGTTGAGAACAAGTTCTCATTTACAATTGCGACCTGGCCAAGATAAAGCAAAGCAGTTCGACAACATACAAAAACACAGAGTTACACATGGAGTAAAACAACATACAATCAATGATGCAGTAGAAAAAAATAAGACTATATACAATGTGAGCAAATGATGTGAGATAAGGGAGGTAAAGGCAAAAAAATGCCATGGTGGCAAAGTAAATAAAGTATGGCAAGAAAAACACTGGAATGGTAGATTTGTAGTTTGAAGAAAGTTAAAAGTTAAAATATAAATAATATGGTGCAAAGGAGCAAAATAAATAAAATAAATAAATACAGTAGGGGAAGAGGTAGTAGTTTGGGCTAAATTAAAGATGGGCTATGTACAGGTGCAGAGATCTGTGAGCTGCTCTGACAGCTGGTGCTTAAAGCTAGTGAGGGAGATAAGTGTTTCCAGTTTTAGAGATTTTTGTAGTTCGTTCCAGTCATTGGCAGCTGAGAACTGGAAGGAGAGACGACCAAAGGAGGAGTTGGCTTTAGGGGTGACCAGAGAGATATACCTGCTGGAGCGCGTGCTACAGGTGGGTGCTGCTATGGTGACCAGTGAGCGGAGATAAGGGGGGATTTTACCTAGCAGGGTCTTGTAGATGACCTGGAGCCAATGTGTTTGGCGACGATTATGAAGTGAAGGCCAGCCAACGAGAGCATACAGGTCGCAGTGGTGGGTTGTATATGGGGCTTTGGTGACAAAACGGATGGCACTGTGATAGACTGCATCCAGCTTGTTGAGTAGGGTATTGGAGGCTATTTTGTAAATGACATCGCCGAAGTCGAGGATTGGTAGGATGGTCAGTTTTACGAGGGTATGTTTGGCAGCATGAGTGAAGGATGCTTTGTTGCGAAATAGGAAGCCAATTCTAGATTTCACTTTGGATTGGAGATGATTGATGTGAGTCTGGAAGGAGAGTTTACTGTCTAACCAGACACCTAGGTATTTGTAGTTGTCCACAAATTCTAAGTTAGAACCGTCCAGAGAAGTTATGCTGGATGGGCGGGCAGGTGCAGGCAGCGATCGGTTGAAGAGCATGCATTTAGTTTTACTTGTGTTTAGGAGCAGTTGGAGACCACGGAAGGAGAGTTGAATGGCATTGAAGCTCGTCTGGAGGGTTGTTAACACAGTGTCCAAAGAAGGGCCAGAAGTATACAGAATGGTGTCGTCTGCGTAGAGGTGGATCAGAGATTCACCAGCAGCAAGAGCGACATCATTTATGTATACAGAGAAAAGAGTTGGCCCAAGAATTGAACCCTGTGGTACCCCCATAGAGACTGCCAGAGGTCCAGACAGTAGGCCCTCCGATTTAACACACTGAACTCTGTCAGAGAAGTAGTTGGTGAACCAGGCGACGCAATCGTTTGAGAAACCAAGGCTACTAAGTCTGCCGATGAGGATGTGGTGATTAACAGAGTCAAAAGCTTTGGCCAGGTCAATGAATACGGCAGCACAGTATTGTTTCTTATCGATGGCGGTTACGATGTCGTTTAGGACCTTGAGCGTGGCTGAGGTGCACCCATGACCAGCTCTGAAACCAGATTGCATAGCGGAGAGGGTGCGGTGGGATTCGAAATAGTCGGTAATCTGTTTGTTGACTTGGCTTTCGAAGACCTTAGAAAGGCAGGGTAGGATGGATATAGGTCTGTAGCAATTTGGGTCAAGAGTGTCACCTCCTTTGAAGAGGGGGATGACAGCAGCTGCTTTCCAATCTATGGGAATCTCAGACGACACGAAAGAGAGGTTGAACAGGCTAGTAATAGGGGTTGCAATAATTTCGGCAGATAATTTTAGAAAGAAAGGGTCCAGATTGTCAAGCCCAGCTGATTTGTAGGGGTCCAGATTTTGCAGCTCTTTCAGAACATCAGCTGAATGGATTTGGGAGAAGGAGAAATGGGGGAGGCTTGGGCGAGTAGCTGTGGGGGGTGCAGTGCTGTTGAATGCAGTAGGGGTAGTTAGGTGGAAAGCATGGCCAGCCGTAGAAAAATGCTTATTGAAATTCTCAATTATAGTGGGCTTATCGGTGGTGACAGAGTTTCCTATCCTCAGTGCAGTGGGCAGTTGGGAGGAGGTGTTCTTATTCTCCATGGACTTTACAATGTCCCAGAACTTTTTAGAGTTGGAGTTGCACGAAGCAAATTTCTGTTTGAAAAAGCTAGCCTTGGCGTTTCTAACTGCCTGTGTGTATTGGTTTCTAACTTCCCTAAAAAGTTGCATATTGCGGGGGCAGTTCGATGCTAATGCAGAACGCCACAGGATATTTTTGTGTTGGTTAAGGGCAGTCAGGTCTGGGGAGAACCAAGGGCTATATCTGTTCCTGGTTCTAAATTTCTTGAAAGGGGCATGCTTATTTAAGATGGAGAGGAAGGCATTTTAAAAAAATAACCAGGCATCCTCTACTGACGGGATGAGGTCAATATCCTTCCAGGATACCAGGGCCAGGTCGATTAGAAAGGCTTGCTCGTTGAAATGTTTCAGGGAGCGTTTGACAGTGATGAGTGGAGGTCGTTTGACCGCTGACCCATTACGGGTGCAGGCAATGAGGCAGTGATCGCTGAGATCTTGGTTGAAAACAGCAGAGGTGTAATTAGAGGGCACATTGGTTAGGATGATATCTATGAGGGTGCCAGTGTTTGCGGCTTTGGGGTTGTACCTGGTGGGTTCATTAATAATTTGTGTGAGATTGAGGGCATCAAGCTTGGATTGTAGAATGGCTGGGGTGTTAAGCATGTCCCAGTTTAGGTCGCCTAGTAGCACGAGCTCTGAAGATAGATGGGGGGCAATCAGTTCACATATGGTGTCCAGAGCACAGCTAGGGGCCGAGGGGGGTCTATAGCAGGCGGCAACGGTGAGAGACTTGTTTTTGGAGAGGTGGATTTTTAAAAGTAGAAGTTCAAATTGTTTGGGTACAGACCTGGATAGCAGGACAGAACTCTGCAAGCTATCTCTGCAGTAGATTGCAACACCGCTCCCTTTGGTCGTTCTATCTTGTCTGAAAACGTTGTAGTTAGGGATGAAGATTTCACAGTTTTTGGTGGACTTCCTAAGCCAAGATTCAGACACAGCTAGGACATCCGGGTTGGCAGAGTGTGCTAAAGCAGTGAATAAAACAAACTTAGGGAGGAGGCTTCTAATGTTAACATGCATGAAACCAAGGCTATTACGGTTACAGAAGTCATCAAAAGAGAGCGCCTGGGGAGTAGGTGTGGAGCCAGGCACTGCAGGGCCTGGATTCACCTCTACATCCCCAGCGGAGCAGAGAAGAATAAGTATGAGGGTACGGCTAAAAGCTATAAGAATTGGTCGTCTGTGACGTCCAGAATAGAGAGAAAAAGGAGCAGGTATCTGGGGGCGATAAAATAGCTTCAAGGTATAATGTACAGACAAAGGTATGGTGGGATGTGAGTACAGAGGAGGTAAACCTAGGCATTTAGTGATTATGAGAGAGATATTGTCTCTAGAAACATCATTGAAACCAGAAGATGTCATAGCATGTGTGGGTGGAGGAACTGAGAGGTTGGATAAGGTATAATGAGCAGGGCTAGAGGCTCTACAGTGAAATAAGCCAATAAACACTAACCAGAACAGCAATGGACAAGGCATATTGACATTAAGGAGAGGCATGCTTAGCCGAGTGATCAGAGGGTCCAGTGAGATTCAGACAGCTAGCCGGGCCGTAGGTAGCAAGCTGGTGGAAGATGGGAGGGAGGTCTGTTTTTAGCCGCCTCGTGCGTTTCCGTCTGTGGGTTAGTGGGGTTCCGTGTGGAAGGGGGGACCTGTCCAAGTTGGCAAAATAGTTAGTTATAGTGGCCCAAGAAAGTGTCCGACAGACCTATTCAGATCGCAGCCGAAAAGACAGCTAACGATTAGCTGGCCGCAGATGGGCGATCAGGTTACGTCGCGACGGAGGGGCCCGTTGGACAACTCCCTCGGGCAGATAACGTCGGTGATCCAGTCGTGAAGACCCAATGGGGCTCCGCATCGGCAGTAAAACGGGTCAGGATAGGTGAGTTGTAGCCCAGGAGACACTTCAGCTGGCTAGCTCAGGAATAGCCCACGAGTGGCTGACGGAACTCTTCAGCTGGCTAGCTAGCTAGCTCCGTAATAGTGTGTGTTAATTCCGTGACCGACGTTGCCAATAGTCACTCAGGTAGCAGCTAGTTAGCTGCAAGATCCAGATG